>NW_020897700.1:12775110-12799889 GCF_003984885.1 Neopelma chrysocephalum | reverse complement strand
GCCCTTCCATTTTGAGGATAAAGACACATTTGCTTAGATGGGCCAAATTATTTTGTGGCTTTCTGAATGCAGGTTATTACAGGGCCTTCAAATATTTGTACTTGAACTTGAGTCTCTCTAAGCAAAGGGTAGGGGAAGGAGACTGAGGCACAGGCTCAAAGGGACCTGATCTTCCAAGGATCAGGTGTAGTCCACTGCTCTCATCATGGTGGCTCAGGTCAAAAATCCACCTCTGCTTCCTCTGTCCCTGGCATTTATTTAGGGAAATGTGTAAGAAGCAAGGAATGTATGAAGTGATTCGTTCTCAGATATACTGCTGTACCTCTGACAGTCTCCACAGCAACCACATCACACAATCATCTCCATAAGACAATTGGAAAAATATGGTTTGTTTGGGTGTTACAAGACCTTCTAGCTCAGTGCTGTTTTCTGCTGGAGATGATAAACTCAAAGGCAATGTGGACAAGCAGCAAGTGCGGGGTGAGGGAAATGGAGGAATGTTTTGCAGAACCTGAGAAGCCTGGAGTCAGTCTCAAGCTTGGAGGCAGGTGGCCAGTTCTCAGTAATATTTGAGGGAAGCTCAGCCACCCGTTTCCATGTGAGTGGGAGTCTGTGAGTGCTAATCAAAGGACGGGATTCACAGTGCCGGTAAGAGGAGGCAGAGACTACTTGGTCAGCTACTGTGTGGGTCACTTCTTTGCCTCAAAACCAGCAGTAAGGAGCCTGTGGAGGAACTCTTCCAGTAAAGCCTTTTAATTTTCTCTAGCTGACCCTCGCTCCTCTCTTTGGGAGTGAGGAATGAATATTGCCTGTATCATTTTTAGCTTGCTGCCATCAGTTTCTGTGGAATAAAGTAATCCCCTTTCCCCTCTGCTCCAGCTTTTCTGAAAAGAAATGATATATAATCTGCAGGTGGTCTGTGGGATGGTCCCTTGCCGGTGATTTCATTTTTGTTGCGGTGCAATATATTGCTATTGTTATTTGCACATCTTCAGTAGTAACATGCTAGGGAAATACGGATATTTTTATTAGAACAGGCTGAAGCATCTTAACATTTGGAAATGATTTGGCTTTGTGGTACTTGCTGTGCCACAGGTTCAGTGTACACATGTGCAAGCGCACCCATAACAGAAGTTAAAATGTACTTCTTCAGCTTCATTTCCTATGCTCTCCCATACAGGTTCCTATCCTGCACAGTCCACTGGTGTCTGAAGCCTAATGCAGTAGTGCATTAAGTGATGTGACTAACATCTGTCATGTGTTGTACTCTGAAGGAAAGTGTGTGTAGCAGATTTAAATCCTGCCTTAGTCTTAATGCACATGTATTTCATTTAAAAGTCTGACACCAAAAAAAAAAAAAATAAAAAGAAGAAAAAGAAAGAAATCACTATGGTCTTACCCTCACTGTTTAATTAGTTCTTATTGTATTCATAGCCCATTCCCACTTCATTATACGTAACTGTCAGTTCACTTTTTTCCTTCCTTGTTTAATTAAAAATATTTAAGAGAAATCAGAGCTAGGTAAGGGTGCCTGACTTCCAGGCTCAGGGACCAAATTCTTTCTGTATAGGTCAAGTATGGTATAGGCAGCTGCAATGAAATCTGATCTCTATTAATCTGCTACAATCTATGATAAAGGCAAAAAGACAAAATGAAACTATCTCCATATTAATTTCTCCAGCCAAATTTCTTCTTCCTTCCTTGGTTTTACTTGTGCCCATTGATACCTGGCTTCAGTGTATCAAGATTGTGGAGGTACGCCTTGGCTCTCTGCTCTCCTCAGATCTTCCTGAAAGACAACAAAAACAAGTGAAAGTCAGAGACTTTCACAGCAACCTCTTGGCAGAAATCATGAGCCAACAGGCTTCTGACATAAGCTAAATCTATTTACTTGTATCTCTGTGTTTATTGATCTGTGGCATAGCAGTTATGAAGGCTGGAAGTCTGCTTTCCTGGAAAGGGGACCCTGATGATGGGTGATGATTGCCCAGGAGCTAGCTCTTCTTCATTTGTTTGCTTTGTTTGTCAAGCATTCTGGGAAACCATGTCAGCAATACCCAGACAAGATTTCTACGTTTCATTATGAGCAGCTGGTGCAGATGCCAGGCTCATGCTGTACCACCAAGAGCCTGTGCCTTGGAGCTCAGTGGGCAACAGACCAAAGGAGACAGCCAGTGACAGGGCTGTGGGAACAATGATGAAAGCTTCTGGGCTGGGGCAGTTTCCCCACCTTTCACTGGGGCACTGAAAGGTGTTCCAGACAAGGCAGTCTGCAAAGTGCTTTTAGTCATTGCTGAGAGGACTAAAAGTTGGGGACCGAGAGGTGAATATAGCTTCTCAGTGTCCTCCAGAGAAAAGGGGTCTCTTGTTACTGCAGAGGAACAATAAGAATGGGGTTTGTTGGGGCAGATTAGGGGCAAGGAGAGGGGAAGGCTGGATACAGGTGCTGGGTGGAAGAGAAAACAGCATGCAAAAATACATGTGGGAGAGGACTCAGTCCTTCCAGGAAGCAGCTCGCACTAGTTTGCTGCCCATTTCCAAGTCCAGTTGACTGACAAGAAAAATTGTCTATGCTGTACCACATTTCTCTGTGGTATTGCAACATTTCATCTCAGCATCTGGTGGAAACCATCCTTAGTGAGGAATACTTTACTATTTTCATTTTCTCCTTCCTAAAATCTGAATAAGCCAGTTCAAGTAATTCTATCAACACTTTTACTTAGGGATAAGGACTGCAGGAGTTCATTGGCAGAGGAAAAATTTGGAAGATTTGGAGATGACCAGGATTTAAATATTTGCTTTTGACTTTGTACACCCCAGTACAAATTCTAGAGTCAGCACATTTCTTTGACCTCAAAAATCAATGAAACTGTGACCACCATAAACAGCTAAAGTGGGACATTACTTGGCTTCTGTATTTTACAGTGAACACTTGTTTTTGTGCCTTCTGCACTGGCATAATCGGGCCACTGTTCAGGTGCATATTGCTCTTCAGGAAGGACACATAAGCATGTGTTTAAGACCTATGAAATCACCAGCCTTTTTTGCTTTTCCTAAATCAACATGACTTAAAGCATGTGCTTAAAGTGCTTTTTCCGAACTGGGGCCCTAAAGAGCTGAGTTAGCTTATCCACCTTCCTATTTAAAAGATGGATGTGGAAAATTTCCCAGATTATACATCTGCTCTTCCAATTTACATTGCGGAGGGTAGGGCTCAGTACAGAGGGAGTAGAAAAGGGTAAAGAAAAGTAAAAATTATTCTGAACTGGCTGCCTGGCAAAAAGAAACTGAAACAGCTGCTTGCCAGATTGGAAGGGCTGCACACTCCGAGCACCATGGCAGGACCATCTGCACACCAGGCTTGCACCAGGTGCTGTATTTAAAATAGAAGGAGAGTGTGGAGAGAGAAAGCGAACCTGTATATGGTCAAGAGATATCTTACGTTGCAATCTCTTCTTGTTGTTTTGTCTCCATCTGATCCATTCCTTGCTTTTCCCTTGCAAACTGTTGCAATGGTACCAATCACAGAGAGGAATGATGGATTTAGGAAGGCTTCTGCCTTGATTTTACTTTTTCTCCCCAGTCCTGTGTGCTACTGGGGCATGGAAACACACACAGAACTCCTGCCATTCGAAGATGTGACATTTCAGGTGACTCACGGCCGAAAAAAGGGTTATTCTGGTACAAACCCAGCCTTTTTGGAGGGGTGACAGTTCCAAGGGGTGGCAATGCAGTTCAGGCATGAGGAGAAAAAGCATCTCTGTGCCTATGGGTGTGCATGCACTGCCCACAGTCTACACGCCAGTCCCCCTGCATGGGGGGTCTGCACTTGTGTTTATCCGTGTTGCCTACATGGGCAAGGTAAGCTGTTCTCCCTTCATTGGCAGGGAAGACATGTTTGCTCCAGCAGTCACACTACCATGTGGGTCACTAGTGAGGCTGGCTCACAAGACACTATAGACACAATTTTTGATCCTCCAGCTTTGACCCTGACATGGTTCAAAGGCTTTTTTTGTTTACTTTCACTGCATTTCCACCCCCATTCTAGACAGTTTTCTTTCATTGCAATGAGGATTTGGCTAGTTTTTCACTGAGGCTATGACAAAATAAAGCTGGGACCAATACCAATAATGCCATAGTCAGTCTGAATTCATCGCAGGCTTGATGGGGTGAAATTTAGTGACCCACAGTATGTGCAGGGTTGGCATTCTGAAAAACTCCTCTTCCCTTAAACCTGGGGAATTTATGAGCCTTATCTTGGCTGCTAGACCATCCTTCTCTTCCTTTACTTGTCATTTACTTCCTCTCTATAAGTTTTAAAACTTTATCTGGACCTAGGCTGTTCTTTACATCACATATTCTCTCTTTGATTTCAAAGATGGAAGGGAAGTTATTTAAAAATAGGCTTCATCATAGACAGCGTTCTGGCAATTAGGCACGGAGCTAGACCTCGTAAGTACATCTGTGACTCTGAGGGAGGTCAGCATGGTTTAACTTTTGAGGAAGAGAAGAAAACCAAACTGTTTCACCATTTGACTGGTGAGAGCCCGAGATCCCTTTGTATGAATTTCTTCATGTTGTTGTGCAGATTTGGATTTTTTATTCAGCTTTCCATTTACTCTGACAATGTAGTAGGTATAAAATGGAATTCCAAGGAAGAGCACACGGTACCGATGGGGCTTAATGGCTGGCTGGCATGCTGTGGCTGCATTTATACAGTTCCCAGAGTGACCAGAGCATTGCTCTGAAGACAACTCTCTATTTGAAGGTGGGATGAAATTGCCAGACTGATGTCTTACTAAATATCAGCTGATGATGATCTCTTACTGCTTTTTTTTAATCATGCTGACCATGCACTCTGGCTAACTTTCTTTTCAATGCAGTATAAATCACTGAAATCAGTGAATGTGTTTCTCTATTCATTGCATTTGCAGTATCAACGGGTTGCAGAGGAGTCAGAAGTTTCATGTGATAGCTTTTTAAACCTATCACAGGTCACTTGGGAAGGTATTGTTCAAGGACAAGCTTTGCCACTAGCCTGTAGTTTGACCCCCTGGGACAATTCAGGTCATCTTCTGTGCCTCCATTTCCCATCTGCAACATAAACATTAAGTGTTTTGCAACACAGATTCAAAAGGTCCATGAAACAGACATAGATTACCATTACTTTGCATATGGCACAAGCAGCGAAGAATCCGTCTCAGGGAAACAGCGGAGGTGAGAGTAACACATGGCTATCTGTATGTTATTAGCAATCCCCAGAGCCCCTTGTCCTCCCAAAGCTCATAAATGGCAATATGAATGTTTCAAAAGTAACTTTTTTTAAAAATGCAAAAGGCTACTTTAATTAAATGAACATAACTTTTCTCTTAGATCATAACCTTGGATCTCAATAACTATGTTGGGAATTCAGAAGCATTTCAAATAATTAAAAAAGTAAAAAGAGAGAATGATGTTCTTTTATAGTTGGCAATTTTTCAGGCTTCTTATATTAAACCAGATTTTCTTTTTGTTAAAAGCAAGCTGAAAAGCTTTTGTAATAAGATATTAATAGTAGTTAGCATCCTGGATCATTAATAGCTATGCTTGAATGTAGACTTTAAAAAGAGTGGTGGAAATCTATATATAAAGTTGCTTTATCTGCTCCTTTTTTGTTTAACAGAACAGGATCTTATAAAAATAAAAGTATTGTGTGCCAAAGTGGGACTTTCAGTCTGAATAACAAATAGAACAAATAGTCGTACTTTTTCATTGTTTAATCTACTGCCATTCCCACTGTAAAGATGATGAGAACTTGGGCTTGTGGTCTGAGCTCAGTCTGAGGTGACACAGTGGCTTACAACAAGCGAGAGAGAGCAGAGCGGTTGCCTGGTGCCATGGGGCAATGGCCATGGGTTGGCAGACCCGGCTCCCCATGCTGGTGATCCCTTAGGTCTGGTGCAGCACCACATGGCCAGGCTGCCACAGTGAGACCCAGCATAGGGCAAGCCCTGCACATGGCTTTGTGGGGTTAAGGCATCAGCATAGAAGACCATCTTGGGAACCAGAGAAATTCTACTTTCTCACCACCCCGTGGCTCCTTTTCTCCCAGATCTAGAAGATCTGCTGCTGCCAGTCCCTTAAAAATAATGATGGTCAGAACATGCTTGTTTCTTCATCTCCCACTGGGACAATACGGTAGCCCTTTCTCCTTCAGGATCACTGAACAACGAAACAGAGATCCCCTTGTTGCAGGCAGTAAGGGACTGTCTTCTGCATTTGCTTTCCTAATTTTTAACTAGTTTTAATTTGACAAACTGCATCATTTGCTGTGGAGACTTGTGGAGTACGTGTGGACATTGAATACAACATTTCTATGGGCTTCCTTAACCTATCAGGCTTCAGGTCTTCACAACACACAGACAGGAGTGTTACATTAATAATGTGGAAAATACTGTTGATGTATCTCAGGTGACCAGTAGAAGTAAGAGACTTGTCGAGCTGGGTCTTATTTCCAGTTTAATTTTGGCTGAGCACTCTTCTTGTGTGTTCAGGATGTTCTCCACTATGTGTGGAAGTTGAGGTGACTTATTTATCACTGGTTTAGTGCCTGTCTTGACCTGCTAAAATTTCTTAATTATAGAGCTCAATTTTAATAGCTTGTTTAATACCTACTGCTAAGACATCCAGTGAGCTCTTGCTACAGACACCAGAAACTGAAATCAGTTTTGGATTATCTTGACAGGTCTTGTTTCCCAGGCCATTGCTCCACTCAGTGTCTTCCCCATCTGGTACCTCCCCTCCTTCATCAAGAGAGGCTTATGTGAAGCATGATGCCTGGGGCCTCCTTAAAGTGTTGATCAGCTTCATGGGAGTTCGTGCCTCTCTGCTGCTGGAAATCTGTTGATCAGGGTTCAAATCTTTTTGTTCATCTTCAGTCATCAGTGCTTTTTGGTCATTGCCCATCTCACAGCCACTGTAGTGGCTCAGTTTAATAGAGCAGTGACATTGCCTAGATGGGAATACATCTGTGTTACGTGTTTGCTGAAGGAACTCATTTATAAAAGTCAGCATGTTGGTAAATGGTAGCTAGTTCATGAATAACAACAACAAAAAAATCAGATCTACAAGTCACTACAAATTATTTACTGTGTCCAGATTCATTTGCAACAATGAACTTGGGCGTAAGAAAATCTTGAACTTTGGCCAGAAATCCCTTCTTTTGTTGTTAGCAGTTACATCTGCTGCTTCTTTCTTCTAGTGCTACACAGATCTCTTTAATCCCTAGAATGTGTTCCCAATTTGATTGTATTTACATATATGTCTATAGCCTCACTGAAAATACCAGCCCTACTCTTCATCACATTTCCATGCTGTGCTAAGGTTTCATTTGGATAATGTCACTTTTCTTGTGCCTGGAGAATTTGGCTTCCTGTGAGCTTTTGGAATTTGACTTCTTCCTTTACATATCAGAGGGAGGTTTTTTTCCTTTCCTTTCTCTCTCTCTTTTTTTTTCCTGCCTTTTTTTGCCCCCCTTTTTTTTTCTTTTTCTTTGTAGTTCTCTTTTCAGTCTACTAAGAGAACCAAGGATGTCTACTGCATACCCTCTGGCCTGCCATGTTTAATTCAAATTAAGCCTCAGTATGAAAAATGTACATGAGAATCTGCATTATGTTTGAACTGGGTGCAAGCATGCTCCACAGCTAAGGGTCCTGCAGGAACTATCATGGAGATGCAGGAAGTGGCAATGAGTCATGTCTGAAGCAAATCCAATTCATCCAAACAGAACCAAAAGAAACTAAAACCTGTTGCATCTGAGTTAATAGATTTTAGCCCTTGAGTCCTGTGATCAGAGCTAATGTCACCTCATGCAGACTCCTGGCCAATGCAATCCCCATAATAAGTGCTGCTGGTTGTGAGCTAGCACTCAAGAAATGTGGTGATTCACTGTCCCCCAAGGAGAGCCTGTGCATCATTAAGAGATAAGATCCAGAAGCCTAGCACTCATGTTAAATACTGGGTTGTGCGCTGATATCTGACATGGGCAGAGCAAGGAAATCTCTCCCACAGGCCTCACAGCTGGCAGCCCCTTTGAGTGCTAGCGACTCCTGACAGGAAGAGATGTCTGAGCCATGCCACTGCCCACCTCCTCCTGGTTCTTGTGTGGAAAAGGAGCCAACATCAGCCAAGTGCCCGTGTGAGCAGAGGGCACACAGCAGTGGCACCATGGTCTTCTCTGAATTCAGCCCAGTGCTTGAAGTTCAGGTTGAGAAGAGGCTGGTTCCCATGAATCATAGAATCATAGAATCATAGAATAGGTAGAGTTGGAAGAGACCTCCAAGATCATCAAGTCCAACCCCTGATCCAACTCCAATTACTATATCATGGCACTAAGGGCCACGTCCAATCTCTTTTTAAAAACCTCCAGGGATGGTGAATCCACCACCTCCCTGGGTAGGCCGTTCCAATGCCTGATAACCCTCTCTGTAAAGAATTTTTTCCTAACATCTAACCTAAACCTCCCCTGGCAGAGCTTGAGCCCATGTCCCCTTGTCCTATTGTTGGTTGCCCGGGAGAAGAGACCAACCCCCGCCTGGCTATAACCTCCCTTCAGGTAGTTGAAGAGAGTGATGAGGTCGCCTCTAAGCCTTCTCTTCTCCAGACTAAACAACCCCAGCTCCCTCAGCCTCTCCTCATAGGACTTGTGCTCAAGTCCCTTCACCAGCCTCGTTGCTCTTCTCTGGACCCGCTCCAGCACCTCAATGTCCTTCCTGAACTGAGGGGCCCAGAGCTGAACACAATACTCAAGGTGTGGCCTCACCAATGCAGAGTACAGGGGAAGGATCACTTCCCTGCTCCTGCTGGCCACACTGTTCCTGATGCAGGCCAGGATGCCATTGGCCTTCTTGGCCACCTGAGCACATTGCTGGCTCATGTTCAGCCTCCTGTCGATCAGCACCCCCAAGTCCCTTTCTGCCTCGCTGCTCTCCAGCCACTCTGTCCCCAGCCTGTAGCGCTGCAGGGGGTTGTTGTGGCCAAAGTGCAGGACCCGGCACTTGGCCTTGTTGAACTTCATTCCATTGGAGTTTGCCCATCTCTCCAGTCTATCCAGATCCCTCTGCAGAGCCCTCCTGCCTTCCGGCAGGTCGACACTCCCTCCCAACTTGGTGTCATCTGCAAATTTGCTGATGATGGACTCAATCCCCTCATCTAAATCATCGATAAAGATGTTAAAAAGGACTGGGCCCAGCACTGACCCCTGGGGAACACCACTGGTGACCGGCTGCCAACATGGTCCCCCTGGTTGACCCCTCAAGGAGTTTGCTGCTAGTTTCTCAAGTAAGGAAGGGCAATGAAGGTGCTGTTGTGTCCCATACCAAACCTCTATGTTGTGTTAGGGCTTTTTCACATCGTAAGCTGCGCACCCAAACACCTGGGAGTGGGTTTTCTAAGCTGCAAAGTCCCCACAAATACTGGTGCCAACAAATTTGTTAGAATTCAGACACATATTATGACTGCCATGAGAACAAAATGTTTCTTAATATGTTTCTTTCTGTAAGCACAGAAAATGTAAAAATATTTTTTTGTCTGTATGTTCTTAAAGGGACCCCTGGTGGCCTAGTGGTTAGCATGCGGGACTCTCACCTCTGCGACCCAGGTTCGAATCCCAGTCCCCCCGGGCAGATGGAGCCCGTTAGCCCTGTGAGGCCATCCATCTATGAGAAGGTCACTCTAAACAAACCTACGTCCTGAGGACCTCACTGCCATTGTCCAAGCTCGCTTGGCCCCGGCAGATGAACCTTAGGATTAAAGGGTGGGCTCAGTTCAGCGCATGCTGTGTCTCACCTAAAAAATCCATTGCGCAGGCTGGAAAGGTAAAAGACCTTTCCCAAAATCTTCGTTCGCGAAGACTGGCCATTATTATTATATTATTATGTTCTTAAAATTGCACACTTGAAAGAATTCTGTTTTCAGAAAAGATACCCCGCTCATCCTTCCAGGAAAATAATGACTAATCACAGCTGGTACGGAAAAAAACCACCCAACCCAGTTCTGTGCAAAACTATTAACCCAAGACTCATGGATCAGATATATAACTTTATCCAACTGATGGGATTTTTCCCATGTATTACCACTGAGCTTATGAGAGAAAGGTAGATTAATTACAAAATATATTATCAATGTTTTTCACATTAAAAAATCAACGTATTGTACTGCATCTCTTTCCCTTGAAGTTTAAATAGAAACTCAGAGTTTCCCAAACTCAAAAAAAGCCACCCTGTTTCTATGGTTGAACAGATCTTTTGCATTAATTTACCAAGAACATCCACTTGATTTAGTTGAAATAACACTTATAAAGTAATAAATGTTTAGTTTAAGGGAATGCTTAATGAGCAAAGTTTATTACTTACTGGAAAATCATTGAAATTGAAAGCCACATATATTTAAATGAAGTATGTGGCATCTGAAAGAAATCCAAAGAATTTTGTTATTAGTTTCCTGTGTTGTTTACATGTGTTAGAGCTATGTTTATTCCAGAAGAATCACTCACCAGGAGTGATAGAAATCAAAGTGCAAACTGGTTTATTTTTCTCAGTAACTTATAAATAACAGCATCAGTTTCTAGTGTTAGATAGATAATATGCAACAGACACAGACATTTTTCTTCAAATATATACACAATAAGTGAGAAAATAAAGCAAAGAAATGTGTGATCAAGTAAGTTTTTTATTAAAAAATTGAATACCATTTTTGCAATCTCACATTTTTTCTATATATTGAATAAGTCACAAGACATTTCACTGTGCAATATTTAGTGTATGTTTCAATAACCAGATCCTTATACAATGAAGCACTAATCAAAATAATAAAAATATCAAGGGCTTCATTATGCTTTCTCAAGGACTTATGAATTAAAAAATAAAGTTGCCCTAACAAATCAAAGACAGTAGAGTTTAAAAGTCTTCTTTTAAAGCTGGAAAGGAAGACATTTCATATTTTTATGGCAAGTTATGATATATTAAAGCAATTTCTCATTTTTCACATTTGGTGTGAAAATTTTCCCTCATGTTTCTTAACCGCAGACCATCTCCTCTTAGTTTTAGCTTGACTGTAGAAAGCAGCTGACTTTTTCTAACCCAGCTATGAAGGAAGTTATTCATTCCTTTCCTTATTCCCAGTCCTGACTCCTCAGTCCTTAGGTCTGCAGAATCTTCCTTGAAGGGAGTTTTGCTATAGAGTAAATACAACAGTGCAGGACTTGTTCTTGTGGGCCTGGAAAAAAAGGAGAATAAGAAGTGTATGGCTTTTCCAAGAGTGTGTATTGTAGCCCTGGAGTCAGCGCTTGCTTGTTTTAATAAAGGCAGAAATGGCTAGGATTGACTTCTTGAAGAGTGAGTCTTCTAACATCAGGTAAGTAGGTTATATTTGTGTTTTACTGCGCAATATGTGGAATCCCTCTTTTCTTCATCATCTGCCAAATATTTCTGTGTTTGCAGTTTGTCTTGCAACAGTTGAGATTCTCTAACAATTTAAGGTTCAAGTCCTCACACTGCTAATGTACGTGCAAGTAATCCCTCTGCTACCAAGGGACTGGCCAAGCGCTTCAGGCTCTGCACATGCAAGAGAGTCATGGGGCACGATGCACCCACCTCCTCAGGAGAGCTTGTAAGCATGGCACTTTGCTCCCAGTGAAAAATAAGGATTTTAATCCTGCCTGGGGTGCACACACGAGAGGAAGCTTCACAACAGAGGTGCAGGGGCTCCAGATCCCTGCTGGGGACTGTGTGCCTCCTTGGAGCAGTCTCTGCAGCCTCTCTGCAAAAGGAATAGACTTGCAGTTTTCAGGCCTATTGCCCTCCAAACCCAACTCTGCTGTGGTAGGTTTAACACTTACTTAATGAGGACTATGTGTGTGCATACATATGGATGTGTGTATATCTGTCTACACATACACACAATATAAATTAACTAAACATGTTACTAGGATACATCAGGAAAACCACAACCAAACAAAGAGTCCAATATGGAAAAAACTATTAAAAGATGCCAGCATTTTAGCTTGTTGTGTATAGAAATAAATACGATTACAGGATACCAATTTTACATTTTGATCTTTTCCTAATGTCATTTATAAGAAGTGCTGCCTTCTGGGATTAAAGGAAAGACTGCAATTTGAAAGAAAGCAATTCTGATCTTTGCACATAACATGATGCTCATGATTTAGTTGCCTACCTCCTGAAAACTTGGGGATGAGCTGCATAGTTAAAATGAAGTGTACCAGCCTTTTTTTAATGTTACAAAAGTCCAAGAGGCCTTAACAGGACCCTGAGCTCTGGCCTTAGAGCTCAGGCAAGAACAATTTTTGTGCTTGGCGTCGAGAGGATCAGAGTACCTTCACATGAGCTCAGTACAGAAGAATGAAGACAGGAATGAAGTTTCCAGCTTCCTTTGCATCACAACGTTCTTTTAGGCTGTCTAGGTAGCCTAAATAATTTTACTCCTTCATCTTAAATGCAAATACACACAGTCAGAGGACACACACGTTGCAGGGCTCAGCTGGCATGCACCAGCCTGAGGCAATGCTCAGGCTCACTGGATTGAGGAGTACCTGGAGTACTTAGGGCTCTTGCAGCCCTAAGGTGAGGATAGCCCCATTTCACCAGGGTTCTGCCACAGCCCTTAAGCAGCTCACAATGGACAAAAATATAGAAATTTATCCAGCTGCCAAATACTCCTTCTTGAGTCAAGTAATTGAACCAGAAGTGCTTTCCCTCTTGCAACTACCTATTTAGGTATTGTAATCTTCTCTGTAGCAATGCTCTGGTTTTTGAATACCCTGCTGCCTCCTGTACTATTTCACCCAAGCTCTGTACCCTACACATAATGCTGTAAAGACACCAAATCAGCCCAGGTACCAGAACTGAGCCCTGCAAGCCAGGTTTCTATAGGGAGAACAGATCTGGACAGTTAAAATAATTTAAAAAAACAAAGTGTCTCCAAAGTAGACTCTTAGAGCTAAGTGATACAGGCCTGTGACTTCCCTGGGCACATCACCTGGTCCAGCTCCCATACTTCAGATGACATGATACAGTAAGAGTTGACATATCCACCATGCTCAGGCTGGCAGTGTGCAACTTTTCTGGGCAAAGCCAAATGCCCTGGCCCCAGACACTCTGAAGAGTTAGGGCATGTAATTAAATGCTGATTTAAATGGCACTAGTCATGTAACTAAAAGTCTGAGACTTATTTTTTTTCTAGTCATGATTTTCCAAAATGGAATCCCTCTTGGAACTGACTTTGAAGTCAGTAACGAGCCTCCCATTGGGTTTAATGCAAATAGAATCATCCCTCACTGGAGTTTTTAGTGGAGCAGAGAAAAACATTTTTCCTGTTAAAAGATTTTCCTATTAGTACAAACACATAAAAGACTTCTCAAAGTTATAGTGTTAAATATTTTAATGTCCTGCCAAACCTCATCAATTCTCATTGTTTAGCAAAAATGGCACAGACATTCTGAGTTGCTAGCTATGGTATTTTCTGCATATTAAGATCAATAATATGCTTTACAAGGAATAAAGTGTTGTCTAATGAGAAAAGTCTTTTAAAAGTCAAGACAATTCCAACTGTAATAAATGATTACAAATTATGTGGTTATTTGTATGGGGGTTGGGTAGGGGGAGATTAAGGCCTTGGGCACATGAACCATACTTCCACACTTCCTTTCTTTACCAGAAATTGTACTTCCCCAAAGCCTCCCCTATTGATCAGCTGTGTGAACTCTTAGGTTTGACTGCCAGTGCAAGGTGCTAAGTTTTGTGTTTTACCACTGCCCCTGGGTTCTTAAAATATTTATTAGAATAAATTTCTTTGACAGGTTCTACTGACACGTAACAGAAGGAAGACTGGTTCAGATCTCTCAAAAGTTGTGCTTTCTGGACCCTATGCTCTACTCCCTATTCAAGCACCCTCAGCAAATAATAGGTGCACGGGTTTGGGCCTTTGAATTCTTTCACTCTAAGCAATGCAGATGCACGTTCAAAGGCCCCCTCACCTGTACTGAGTTTAGCTTGGCTCTTCAAATGCTGTGTGTGAGGTCAGACTAAACTTCAAGGACTTAATTTTTCAGATGTTAAGGGCAACATGAGCTCTGAACAAGGAACCTAGGGAGGGTAAGAAGCCACAGGAGGGGCAACATCTGTGGGTGGCAGAGGAGATGGCTGCACAAAGCCTGCAGGTTTTGTCCTCAAGAAGGATAGGAGTCTGACGTGTATGCACTTCCTGGGGACTCCAGCTGCAATTAGGTCATGCCAACAGTGCCCCACATAAGTGGCATCCTGCTCTGGTGCCTTTGAGAACATGTTTCCAGTCACATGAGCACAGCTACTCCCTGTCCTTACCCAAGATCTCAAAGTCCGTTGCCACTTCACCCAACCCAAAGAGAGCAGTCCAGTTTGGACCTTTTCTAAAGCCTCTTCATTAACTGCTTCAGGACAGACTGACACACCAGAGGTTTAAAAATCCTTCCATTTTTTTTCTCTTGGGAACAAAATCTTCCATCAGTTTTCTGCACAAACATCTCAGCATTACCTAGGTCTGTCAGGGATGACTGACCAGCTCAATGTCTTTTAGTCTTTTCCTGCATTGAGGTGGTGGAAAATAAATCTTTTAAGTCAGAAACTGAAAAATATGTTGGGGTTTTTTATTTATATGAGGCTCTGGGTACCTCATTCAGTTCCTTAGAAAGGTTAAATTTCTACTTCCCACAGTCTGTAGCGGTATACTAATGTCTAGGCAGAAGCTGTTCTGGTGTTGGCACAGAAGGAGAAGGAAAGAGGAACCAAATCATCAATTGTGCCATGGAGCTTAGCACAAAAGAAAGAAGACTATCTCTTGTCTCTGTCCTTCGGATGCCTGATATTATGTAAGTTACCCCTGGTGGCCTAGTGGTTAGCATGCAGGACTCTCACTGCTGCGACCCAGGTTCGATTCCTCGGTCCCCCCGGGCAGATGGAGCCCGTTAGCCCTGTGAGGCCATCCATCTATGAGAAGGTCACTCTAAACAAACCTACGTCCTGAGGACCTCACTGCCATTGTCCAAGCTCGCTTGGCCCCGGCAGATGAACCTTAGGATTAAAGGGTGGGCTCAGTTCAGCGCAGGCTGTGTCTCACCTAAAAAATCCATTGCACAGGCTGGAAAGGTAAAAGACCTTTCCCAAAATCTTCGTTCGCGAAGACTGGCCATTACATACCACAGTGATGGGAAATGTGATTGTGAATTCCCTAAAGCAAAGAGGTGAAGAAGATGGCTCCCTCAATACTTGCATGACCAACAACTTACTCTGAAAAATGGGACTGCTGGCATTTCCCCATTGTGCTCTGGTGCCACTGTGTTTTGTGCAGATCCCTGTTAGTGTGAGCACGCATTACATGTGCACTGCCAGAAGTGGCTCCTGAAGGGAGGAGGCATCCTTTGTCTTCGAATCCTGATGGGATTAGGTGCGAGATATGTACTTAGCCCTGTCAAGACCAAAAGGCTTCAGTGCATGTGTGGAGCAGAACTTCAGGCATCTCAGTGACTTCCCTGGTGGTGAGGAGTTACTTGGTAAAGACATGATGATATAAAAAAGTAGTCTAAATTTGAACACCAGATTTCCACCCAATCCACAGCATTGTTAAATTTGTGAGTTGTACTTGTGTCCCAGTTAAGTGATAGGAAATTCCTGGGTGTAGACAGTATAAGGGAATTCTTTCTAAGTTCTGTGTCTTGATTCCAAGACATTAAGTTTTTCTCTAGATTTGTTATGGCAATGAGCAATAAGTACACATATAAATATGTAGCATTTATTGTAGTATACTGCAGTATATAAATTGATGCACACAAACCTTTTGCTCTTGTTTTTTATAATCTCTCATAATAATAAATGAAAAAATAAAATATATATAGAAAAACAAATAATCTTTAAAATGTGTTATGAATTCCCAGTTTCCTCCTAAATCAGAACTTTATTTAATTTATTACCTAAAGTGTTTATAAGACTTTTTCTTGAATACTCATGCAGAACCAAGTGGTCTTAATTTCATTTACTATCTCCTATCTGTTCCCCACCAGTCCAGAGCCTTAAAATCCTCCTCCATTTCCCATTACAACTCATGTCAGATCCTACTGGCCTCCAGACCTTGGCAGATCAGCAGGGGTAAAGGAATATCCATCAGGCCCTTGAACTTGAGGTGGAGATTTGTTTGGCTAAACTAGATGTTGGCTGGAGGGATGTAGATGCAAAGAGGTGAGATATTGACTGCAAGGGCTGAGTTTGGATGCGGATTTTGGGTTGGTGTCTATTTTGTACAGCAAAGTAGCAGAAGATGAGTTAAATCTGCAGAGGCCCAAAAAGATAATTAAAAACACCCCTGGATGACAATGTCTATTAATTTGCCACAAGTCACTGCAGCACCATGGAGAAAACAAGGAAACTAGCAGTTCCACGGGCCCACTTTGAGAAACTGTATGTATGCATAGCCCATCTCTAGAAGTCGATAGGTCCCTGCTGCTTCTCTACAGTCCTGTGAGGGCACCGGGAGGCCAGGTCTGATAGGGCAGAAAAGCACCAGGAAACACATTTTGACAGAAGAGGCTTACAAGCCTCCCATGTGTGCTCCACATTGTCTATCGCGTGCCCTTTGATGTTGGGTTTGGTTCGTGCGAAGGCGTGAGGCCAGATCTCATCCCAACGTACAGTGCCAGCCCAAGACACCAAGCTGCAATGAGAGCTGGCACAGTGCAACTCGAGGTGAGGATTCAACCTGTCCCCAGCACACAAGGCAGTATTTTAACTTTTTTCCCACCCTTTTTTACCTTTTCTCCTTTTGCTAATTTTTTCTTACCCTTTTTCTCACTCCTTTTTAACTTTTACTTTTTAGTTCTCCTTCTAATTTTTCTTTCTTTTTGCATTTTTTATTTTACTTTTTTGCCTTCTTCTATTTTTTTTTTTCACTAATAACTAAGAGCTTGCTGTGTTCCTCGCTGGAAATGCGATTGTTTCCTCCCCGAGTGAAGCACCGTCTCAAATTCCTGTCTTTCCTCTAGGCGCAGGCCCGACCTTGCCCCGGGCTCTGCCCCGCCGAGTGGCCGGCAGCCGTGCTCTGTGGGAAGCCGGCCTGGCCGCTGCCTGGCCGCGTACTTGACCTGAAATGCAATCCCCACCTCCCGCGCGGGAAGGAAGAGCTGTTCAATGGCTGTGACCTTCCAGCTCCGTGGCTTCAGGGGCTCGGCAGCTCCTTCTGCCTTGCTCTGTGCCCGCTCTAGGCTCTTCATGCAAGACACGGGTGGGAAAATATTAATAATCAAAACGGTGGGACTCCCTTTCCTTTTTCTCTTTCCCTTTTCTCTCGTCTCCTCCCCTCTCCCCTCCAGGGGTGGGTTTGGATCTTTTTTTATCCCCTCTTTTATTGTTTTAACTAAGCGAATGATTCAGATCTGAAATCACTGTTCTACGTTACAGAGTGACTTTATAGGAGATTATTAAAGGAGGGATGGACGGATGCATTTATTCACGACCCTTGTACACTGCAGCTGGCAGTTATAGGAGAAAAGGAAAAGAAAAAAAAAGAGGTAGGAAAATGCAGGCTTTTTCATAAGGAGGTGATCTGCACCACGCGAATTTTGGAAACAGCAGTTTGAGGCACTTGAGAAAGCTTTGCAAAATGAAGCACGAAAGAAAACCAGCTTCACCTCTTCACAATGCACCGAGGAGGGATATTATCCCGTTTGCCTACTGCCATCTGGGAGCTCTCTAGAACTTTTTTTCTTTATTTTTTTCTTGGGGCCTACAGGTGGGATGAGAGAGTTATCTTCTCGTAACTCCAGGCACCTCTTGCCTCCTCTGATAAGACAGCTTTCTGCCGGGGAGGGCCGGAGGTGACACCGTGCTGTCGTCTCTCAGACAAGGCACCCGTGTCTCACTGCCCCACCTCGCCCGAGCACGGGGCAGCGTCAGGGAATTCCCGTCCCTTTCTCACGGGCCGCGGAGGGCGGGGCCCACGGGGTTAGGGAGTTGGGGTGCCACAGCTGTCAGCCCTGGAAAGGGGAGCCCGGCAGACCTTGCCGCGAGTTCCACATCCAAAGGGACGCTGTATCACTCCCCATCACCTCGTATCTCATGTCCCATCCTACCGTATCATCAAACCGGAGCGTTTCAGTAAAGTTCACATGTGCATTTATGCATGCATGTTGATATGTGGTTACATATATATAGTATACTTGTGTATGGTTTTATATTTTTAATACGTAAAATGTACATTCCTCAGTCTGTATTTCTTACAGATCTACAAGCACATGAAACAAATGAAGGGAAGTTGTGAGACTAACTCACTATTCTTTAATAAGGTAACTAAACCAATCTAATATTTATTCGACTGCATTAATGCAACATAAATTAATCGTAAATGTGCGTGTATTTTTACACACATATGTACAGATATTTATGAAGACTCATTCACATGCACGCACCTACATGCTCTCCAGCCAGGTTTGACGCCCCCTCCAGCCCCGCTGAACCCTCGCAGACCCGCCGCGCCGCCACGGAAGCACCTGGGACGGGGGGGGTGGGAAGGGAGGGTTGTTTGGTCCCACCGCTGCTGCTCTGAGCTGTGGTGAGAGTGCGATATTCGGCCTTGAACCTGAGCCTCCCCTCGGGCGGCTCGGTTCATTCGCACCCTGCCTGCGCTGCGGTGGTACAGAGCGGCAGCACGACACCCACTACTGTTCGGGGAAGGGGAAGGTACCCTGCGCTACGGGGCCGGCCCGAGGGTGAGATCAACCGGAGCATACGGGCGCCTGCATCTCGCTGGTGCCGCTGCCATTGCCCGGCGGGGAGTTCGCCGCTGCGGGCAGTACGCGGTGACAGCTCTCCGCGGGTCACAGCTCTTTGTAAGGGCCCTCCTTGGCCGCCCAGCTGCGGTGTCCGCTACTGCCGTGCTCGGATCCCGATGTTCTCAACTTCGTCTGGCATCTGCAGAGAGCATCCTTTCCCTGAAAGTCCTCCTAGCTCTTGAGTTGAGAGCTTGCTACTTGCTACTTGTATAAAAACTATCATCGAGTTGAAATGACCTCGTTATCGGGCAGGGTGTGGTTTACATCGAATCTCAGGACTCTGGCCAGCAGCAGGTTGGGAGAAGTGACCCTCTACAGTTACCCCTGAGCAGTGAGGGCATCTGCCTGGTTTATGCAGCACTCTCACCGCAGGTCCCTCACTTTCGACAGGATTTAGGGTCCTGCTGAGGGCTGAGGAGCGTGAGGGAGGAGGCGGCCCTATCCATACGGGCATCCCCCCTGTTGAGATGGGCGAGAGCTTCGAGCGTGGAATATCGGGATCCCCACGGATCCATCGGAATCCAGCAGGCGGCTGGGTAGGCGCGGGGAGGCGCCGGGACCTGGAGACCAGCGGGCTATGTGGAGGCTCCCTGCGGTGTTCCTGCAGCCTGGAAGGGCGCCCGCCTCTCGGTCGCGTCAGGGAAAGTAAAGAAAGGCGGAAGAGATGCTGTGGGATCGAAGGCCTCGGGCTGCTGAGGGGGTTTGAACCTAATAGTTGGCTCCGCTGCAGTGGTTTCCTCTGCTGGGTGGGTGGATAGGGGAGAAGAGCTCCTATTCTATCCGGGATGGTGCTGCGGTTGGGGAAAAGTAACCTGAGGGCTTCCAAATTCAATAGGAAGCGATAAATACCGGTAAGTCCTTTCGTTCGTGCCCGGACAAAAGCGAAGAGCCCTCCTCCCGGGTTATACACAAAGTTCCCTATGACACTTTGCGAGGACATCCCTTGAGACGTAACCCGGGTGAGGCCGGGCCAGGGCAGCGTCACTCGGCTGGCCCCAGGAACGGCTGGGAAGGCTGCAGCTTGGGCAGGAGCGGAACCCGGGAAATCGCGTCCCCCGCCTGGGAATCAGCCTCTCTCGTAGATTTCCACAGTCTGTGCCTTGGGACCTGTTCCGGCG
The DNA here is from genome assembly GCF_003984885.1 of Neopelma chrysocephalum. Classification (NCBI taxonomy): domain Eukaryota; kingdom Metazoa; phylum Chordata; class Aves; order Passeriformes; family Pipridae; genus Neopelma; species Neopelma chrysocephalum. The sequence continues at coordinate 12,779,921 of NW_020897700.1, read as the reverse complement.
CCGCACTCGCAGTTTCTCCCCGTGCGGCACACTCCGCGCCCAGCCCTCAGGGCATTTCCCGACGGTGAGGGGAACAGCCAAATCAGGGTAACGGAGTGTCCCGCCAAGTGCACGTTCCTGACGGATTTCCCTTTCCCGCCACAAGGTTTTAACGGGTTTTGAACGGAGAGCAAACGCGAAGCTGAGGAATGCTGCAACGCCTACAAAGTTGAGAGCGTTCACCGGGGGCTGGGGATGATGTACTTGGTACCCACCGGCCCGGTGTTTCGTCTTTCCCCGGAGTTACTGCAAAAGAAGGGCTGCTGATGAGCTGAGAGGTGCAAGAAGAGGCGCATCCGTGTGCATGGAGGGCTTGAGGGGCACACGGCAGCGCTGGACTCCAGAGATGCTCTCACTTTGCGCCGGGGACAAAGTTTTGTGGGGTCAAACACGCCGAACAAACCTTTTCAGGCTCTGAGTGAGAGCCTACAAGTCCCACTGCTTCAAAGGCTGGGCACAGTTGGCCTGACCGCCTGACATTGCAGGATTAGGCTTTCTGGGTGAATTTTGAGCTTCTCGAAGACAAGTGATCTCGCTGCGAGCTCACTAGGGAGACCCTAGTAGAACGCTTTTGCTGGGGACGGTGTCTGCAGATTTGGAATGGAGTGACAAGAAATGTGACCCGGAATTTCCAAGCGATTACTTCGGTGGGAAAATAGGACGGGAAATGCTCCTCCGATCGGCTCTTTCCTGCGGAGTGCGTTCAGCTATCTCATAGTCTCCGTTGAGCTCAGGGAAAGAGCGGCCCTCTCCCTGCCCTTGGCTTTGCGGGGTGAGTGGTGGCGCTGGGGCGAGATCAGGTACCACCGGAGCGGAGCGGCTGCTGCCCTCGGCCTGTCGCAGGGGCACCGGCTGCCGGGGCGGGGCGAGCGGTGGCTGAAAGGTTCTAGTTCAACCACAGACCAGTAAAATATCCCCACCCCCCCACCCGCCCCAAGAAAGAAAGGTTAATCCTTCGGCTACAGGCAAGGTCCATTTTACTTTTGACATACACCCCGTGTGGCTTCCCTGCCGCCCGAGGTGCTGACTGCAGAGCCCAGGCAGCATAGCCGACCCCGAGCCGGCTCTTCACGCCGAGAGGCTTGCATCTGAAATATTACCCAGGGAGCTGGCGCGGCTCCGCAGTATCTCCGCGCTCTTTTCCAAAAGGTATCCAGGGAATCCTTCCCCTCCCTTGCCCGCCAAACCCCTTTCAAAGAAAGCCAGCCCGACGTGTTAGCCTAAGCACGAAGCATCCGAGGAATTTCCACCAGGGAAACGAGCCCTTTCCGGGGGCTGGCGACGCTACCCGCCGCTGCGGCCCGGCCTGCCCGGGGTCTGGGGGCCGCCAGGCGCAGTCCCTGGCGGGGCGTACCTTTAGGCATGGAAGCGTTTAGCGGTTTCGGCGGTATTAACTCCTAACAGGGTGTGAAAAGTATTGGGGATTGAAAAAACTGTGGGAAAGTGGATTCTTTCCAAGTCAGACGGGCTGGAGCTTTCCTCTCCTCTACAGGCGGACACCTTGCACTGCTCCTGCCGCCGGGCCCCCCGAGGAGCAGCCCCTTCCCTGCGACAGGGAGCCAGACAGCCTGGCAGGTGCGATGCCCCTCTGCTGCTTGACCGTGAGCTGGAAAAAACGTCATCGTGTTTTGCCACCAGCCCGCTCTCCCTTGTACCCCTTCCAGCGCCATGTCGCTGGGCGCGAGAGATGTCATTCGGTGGCAGCTCTTCAGAAGAGACCCCGGTCTCGCCGGGCAAGGTCTTCTATTGCTCCGGGAGCAGAGGCTCTGCCTCCAGCCGCTGCAGCCCCACACCCCTGTGTTCTTTCACCCCAGTCCCGCCACAGCAGCCGGCTGAGCGCCGTAGGCACTGCTGAGCTCCCAGAGGCACTCGGAAAAAAGCTTGCGGATTCGACTCCCAACACACTCTTGCCGGTTTTTTCCCCGTATTTTTTTCACCAGTACATCCAGGTTTTTTGAGTGTGAACGGTCCAAAAAAGGACCACAATATTGATTGACAAATATTTCAGACCTGATCAAACTGCGTCGACACTTGTTCTAAGTAAAGCGGAGATTCACTCCGCTGGCCCGGTCTCACCGAAGAAGCATTACAATCTTTAACCTGCGTCCACATTCAGTGCATTCAGACTCTACCTTCTCGAGGGCGGGCAAGCATCGAGGTTTGAAAAAAAAAAAAGTCTTAAACCCCAGGGCCAAAAAGACCGAAATGTAAAATAAATAAATAAATAAATAAATAAATAAAAGAAAAAAATTTAAAGGGTTTCGTTTCTCCTTGCCGGAGAAGAAAGACTGAGGATGGCCAAGAGCTAGCTCCTGCTAACCTGAGCTCGTCCCGGCTGTCCTGGGGAGAGCGGGCAGTTCCAGGCTCCGGCGCCGTCGGCCTGCCCACGCCCGTGCTGACCCAGCGCCGTCCTCCGGGTCGGGGGGCGGCGGGGCCCGGTGGTGGTACCCGAGTGCGTGGTGGTGAAACCGCCGCCAAGGAAGAAGCCTAAAAGGGCTCCTCGGGAGGGAGCGGTGCGGAGCGAGCCGCTGAAGAGGGAACGGAGCATCGCATCGCTTACCTGGCTTGGGCAATAGGCACAGAAAGAAAAACCCTTCTCTGGGAAAAATAAGTGCAAATCGTCCTCAAGCACCCCCGGAGCAGCGTTCTGAGCGATGCCCTTGGCCAGCAGCGGGGAAAGGCACCGGCAACGGCTGCTCCGCCGAGCAGGGCGGGAGCGGCCGCGGCGCCCCGCTCGCCCAGAGGTTTCGAAGAACCACTAGATAAAGAGACAGGCTCCTTCTGTGCAGAAATCAATTTCTAAGCATCAGAACGAGGTTTTAAACAAATAAATAAATAAAGAAAGCCCCCTCTGACCTGTGATTGAGGGACAGTTAAAAATAATTGCCCGTGTTAAGAGACAGAAAACCAGCTTACAAGGAAAACTACCTTCTTTCAAAGCCCGCTAATGGCCATACGATTCATTAGGTTACTTAATCCTAATAACCTTGCTAGCATCAGTCCCGGTGACCCAGCCCATTAAGCACCACCAGCGAAACCCTATAAAACAGGCAAGGGGAATGTCCAACATCTGAGCACATTTATTAGCATTATGTTCCTGAGATAACATGCCCTCGGCTCCCCTGAATACTGCTGCGGGCAGGTTGCGGAAAGAGAGAGCTCTGTTTTGGGAAGGGTTGAGCACAGGACTAGGGCTCCATGAGACGGATCGGCTGGTCCCATCATCACTGTCACACGCAGTTTCCCATCCTCTCTGCTTTCCTCCTTCTGCCCCCATCTCTCCAGCCAAACAATAGCTACATTTATGGCGAGCATTTTTTCCCTCTGATTAAACCCAGGCCAACCAATGGCAGCCAGAACGAAACAAAACGCAGAGAGTAACGTTTCGATCATAAACGGGAGTTAACAACTTTTAAAAAAAAGGGGGGTGGATATGTGAGACAAAAAGGCTCCCTTCCACCGAAACGTGCCAGTGAGTCATTGCGTTATCACCCTCCATGAAAGAGGCTGCTGAAGAGGAAACAGGGAAAAGGGAAATCAGGGCAGCAGCAAGGCCGGTTCCTCCCGTGCCTTCCAAAGCTGCAGACAAACCGGACGTTTCCCTGGCGTCTCCCTGCCAGGGTGAGGTCTCTGTAATTTACGACAAGCGAGTTGTTACGGTATTTGCCACGGCTCGGAGAGGGGCTGCTAAGGGCGCAGGCACATACAATCGATTAGAGGAACGGGGGGCTCTCGCTGGCCGGGGGGCTGCCTGCCCCACCCCGTCCCGGCCCTCCCTGGGTAGACAGAGCCGCTCCGCTCCCGGCTGGAATGGCTCCCCCGGCCGAAGGGAAACCCCTCCCAGGATCTGCAGAAGGAACAAACCATCTTCAGACTTTGACTCTCTACAATCCCCACCACCAACATTTTCTTATTTCCCTCTCGATTTCTAGAGAAAATTCCGCGCCCGGAGGCAGCGGATTGGCGTTGTTTGCACGCTGGCCACGCGTTAGGAGATGCCGGCCCGGGGTAAAAAGGGCTCCCGGCGAACACCGATCCCAGACTCCCGCTGCTGTCTGCCCCAGGTAGCAGCTACGGGGCGGGTGGCAAGAGCCGTGCGCGCATTCCCCGCCGCCGGGATAACACCCGGTTGAGTTGAAGGTGAGCAGGCAGCGATCAGGCTCCACAGAGAGACGAGGCGATCCCTCGCTATTTCGCAATAGTTTTAACACTCTGGCAGAGGTGAAAGAAAGAAAGAAAAGCGTCGTGGAGGTAACTGCAGCGCCCTGCCGAGCTGCCAATTCCCGGTGCTGCCAGCTCTGCGGAGGGTTTGCCGGTGATTAACTCTGAGGGCTGATCCTGCAAGTCCTCTTCTCCGGGAGCGGTCCCCGCCCCGTCCGCCAGAGTGCCCAGGACACCGACAGCTTCGCCTCAGTGGGGCTTGGGGGCGATATGAGCACTGCGCCCCTGCCCTACACCTCTACAACTGACAGCGATCCTGTTGTAAAAGGCTTTTACCTTTTTCTTTCCCTTTTTATTTTTCTTCCCCTCAAGGGCTCTTTTAACTCATAAAATGTTGCTCTGGCTTGGAACTTGTCATAACAGGAGCCTCCTTTATTTATTGGGTAATTTATTTCTTTTACACGCAACAACAATATCCCGAACACAGTTCGGTTGAAAGAAGGAATTTTCAAAAACAAGGGGGAAAAAAGGGACACAGAGAGAGGGAGAAAAAAAAAGGGACAGGAAGAGAAGAGAAGAGAAGAGAAGAGAAGAGAAGAGAAGAGAAGAGA
>NW_020897700.1:12762557-12775100 GCF_003984885.1 Neopelma chrysocephalum | reverse complement strand
AAGAGGAGACCCACACATGCTAACCCTTCAAAATTAAAACAAGAAGCCAAGAAGCCCCAAAGTATTCATTTTGGTATTAATACTGTTTAACATTAAAAACTTCGGGAACTTCAAAAAAACGTCTTGCAGGAAAAAGAAAGAGAAAATAACTATTCTCTGGAAACCATTTGTTCACAACTCGAACTGTGCCGTTTTGGCTTAGAAACAAAACTCGAGACACCCAACCCTGTCCCCCCTCCCCCCAGCATATATCTTTTCACCACACATTTTAAAATAAATATCCTTACGAGTCTTTCCAGAATGCCTCCTTGTTATGAATTGATAGGATACAACATGCCCCAGCTGTGTGCCTGGAAGTTGGGATTTAGCCCTTTAAATGCCAGGACATCTGCAGCGAAAACAATTACGGAGGATTCGCCCCCATCCATTGGGTGCTACCGGTGGGGGCTGGAGGGGCCGCGCCGCCCTGAGAGGGGGCCCCACGGGTACCCAGCACACGAGTGCACCCCCGGGTGCCGGGGCAGCTCCGCGGAGCAGCAGGCGGGCAATTAGTGGGTTGGGTGCAGATAACCCCAAGAGAGAGCCCCCAAGTAGGCGATGGAGGAAATAGTACTTCTTCTGCCTCTCCCCGCAAACTCTTTTAATTTTACAATCCCTTTTGCCCCGCTGTTCAGCAAGTCAAAATACAACCAAGTAAATTCAGTATCTAGTCTCCAAAGACTTTAATAAAATAGCGAAAAGATTGCCAGAGGTCTCCTTGGAGGTGTCCAACTTAGGAAACAGGGGTCGAACAGACACATTTTTCGTCCCAACGCAAAATTAATTCAGCCTCGAAGACATTTTCGTAGGACGCTTACTTAGTAAAGTTTTTCTGTAGCAAGAAGAGTGCTTATCATTACAAAAATCGCAGAAAGCATTTATAGTGTGATCTTGTGTCTTGGAGCTTATAACAGGTGTCAGAGCTCTCTTCGGGGAGAATGAAATACACACACACACAAATACACACACCTGTGTGTGTGTATATATGCGCGTATGTGTGTGTGTACCATTAAACAAAATGACCACTTTGTTTCAAACCATATGTGCGCAAAAGAAACATCAGAAAAATGTTACCGTTTTAAACACCTTCTATGCCTATACAGCTCAGACTGTCAGAATATATTATATGACCTTATCATGTTTCAAACTCTTTTTCTTGTCGGTTTTAGTGAGATGCTGCCGGGGAAACCATCATTGTCCCTCTTTAATAAGCTGTATGCTTTCAATCTTAGGTTACTTAGGTTAATCTCCTTAGGGTTGGACAATTCAAAATACCTTTGTTTTCAACAATAAAAAAGACATGCGAGTAATGGAATTGCAAATGACGTCACAGTATTGACATATATTACGATAATCGGCCATCACAAATGAAAAAGTACGATGAAGCACATGCTTAAAGTGAAATACTTTTAGAAAATGAGCTACAATTAGTTACTGTCCCTTCTGATCTCCCTGTATCCAGCGTGATATTCCCTTCTTACAGCCAAGAGCGGAGGGAAAAATAAATTAAATAAAATCTCGAATTCGTTGTCCGGCAGAGAACATCATCTAACAGCTTTTTCACAGAGTAGGAGCCAAAGACCGAAAAAACCCTGAGGAGTGAGCCCTTAATCCAGGGCAATGCACAGCTTTTTTATCCATGCCCCCACATATACGTTGATGTCCACATATTCTATTCCTACGGTTAGCACTTAAATCACCAGCAGCTTGCCACTCTGGGTAATGGAGAGGCAGCGTGAATAAAAGCGTTGAAGCTCCATAAAGTTTAAAAACTCTGTGTGAGGATAATTTTTCCTTTCCTGTGGCACCCCACGCTCGGCGAGTGCAGACGCCCGCCGTGCCAGGTACGGGCTGGTCTGGGGAAAGAGGTTCGGAGGCGGGCGAACCTGGGTTACCCAGCCACCGCCTCCTCCCGCCGGGCGATGTGTTCGAGGAACTCCCGCCAGGACACAGCCTGGCACCCTCTGCCCGGGTGCGCAGGGAAGAGACACACCCCCGTCTGCAGAAGCCTGCGCTCCAAACCAAACCACGGGTTTGTCTCTCTTCCCTCTCTCACCGGGACCCCCACTAGAGTCAAGCCGGTTTCCCAAAGACAAAGTGCCTGTTTCAGAGCCATTTAAATCCCAGCCCGGCCCCAGGATACAGCGTACACGAGGACGCGTATGCATCTACGCTGCGGTCGATTCAAGGAGAAGGAGCAATGAAATATTGAAAGTGCTCGCAGCTGGCAGCTCACCGCAGTGCCCACTGAAAGGCGGGCTCCGGCGGAGACAGGGGGTCTCAGCCCCCGGATTGATGTCCGCCCAGCCGCCCGGTCCAGTGCCGCGAAGCTCCGGCAAAGGAGAACTGCCTCTTTTTTTCTTTTCCTTTCTTTTCTTTTTTTTCCCTTTCCCAAGAAATGCCGAATTCATGCGCAGAAAACGGCAGAAGGGGAACGAGCGACTGCGCTGCCCTGCCCCTGCGCTCGCCCAGTTGCCCCACGGCTATAGGAGTTCCCCGAGCCTGCCTGTCTCTCCCGAGAGTGGATGTGCTTCATGCCCCTGCCGCGCATGGAAACCCAGGCCATCCTGCGAACGACACGTTGCCTAAATAAAGATAAAACATCACAGGCTTTCCCGGTTAGTCTCAACGACTTGTCGATTCCTCCCCCCTCCCCACCCACCTCCCTGCCCTCCCTGGCACACGTACAATGATAGAAAATGGTTTTAAATGACGAGGGGTCACGTAGAGCCATCCTGATCGTTTAGTAAAAATAACAGAGCTATTATAGAGCTGAAGGAAGGAGCCAGGAAGTTCACCCACACATGCTTCAATACTGTGCCTCGACTGAATGCATAGGCAAACATATATCTATGTATATCTATCTATATATAATCTATATTTGTATATGTATGTATCTGCAGAGGGACCGTCCCATGTGACTCCGCTTAGCACACTCTCATTAGGCCCCAAATGCACACATGTGTGCACAGATAGTGCGCGCCTATGTATGTAGGGGAGGGGGGGGACGTGGAGGGGCTGCTTGTGTCTTCGGGATGGAAATGCACATAAACCCTTTTATGAGAGCTCGGGAGACAGCAGTTGCACACTAACCTACTTTTTTTTTATTTTCTTTTTTTTTTCATCTCTATTGCCGAAAACTGGAAATAATTAAATTCTTTAAAGGTTTACTTTTGAATCCGTGGCTGGAGTAAACTATGATTCAGGTGTAAATAATTACCAAAGTCATGAAAGCGGCAACTGCTACATGTGGTTTATTCATAGCTTTCTTTTTTTCTTTTTTTTTTTTCTTTTTTTTTTTTTTATCGTTTGATCATTTTCATCCCTAACTGTCTGCCAAATTCACATATTTGTAATTTACTAAACTTTATCGTTCCTACCAGGATAGGGATGTTGTACATTAGTTTCTAGACCCGTCCTGCCCTGCCCTGGTGGAAAAGCCTGGCTGGAACAAACTGGATGCTCCGCAAGAAAGGATAACGCTATTATCCCGGTATTTGGAAAAGCTTTCCATATCAGTTTAGAGAAATTACAAGTGAATAAAAGATGCTTCCCCTTTCATAAACGCTACCAGACCTACTCGATTTTAGAGTCCGGAGAAGAAATGAGTTATTAAAAGAAAGAAATTGTTTAAACACAATAGATCCTTGCCCAAATGAAAGCACTCCCTGGGGCAAGACTAGCAGGATTTGACCGAAGAGCACGCAAATCAGAAGTATCAGTTAAACGAAAGCCTTGGAGAAACAGGAGAAAGGTGGACATATACACCCTGTAAACAAACCCCAGGATTGATTTCATCCCTGTTTTCTTCAGCCTGAGTCTGCTTTTTTTTTTTTTTTTCCTTTTCCTACGCTATAATTTCAACCCATTCATCTCTTCAAAAAGCCGTGGTGGAAAAAGGCAGGAAAACGATCTTTTTTTCTTGCCTGCGTCTTATTTTAAAATATTTTTGAATAGCAAGCCACTACTTGAACATGTTCTGGTGTTGTAGAAGTGTTTTTTATCAGGCTGTAAATTACTGTCACTCTGACAGGGCAGCCGGAAATGTAAATCACACCATAGAGCTGAAGTTATGAAAAAGTTTGTTCCCTTTTCTGTGTCCCAGGAAGATCGCGGGGCTGTTGGATTGGAAAGGGAGGGGGAAGGCTTGTTTACTATTTTCCTTCTCCACCAAACTGTTGGCTCCACGGTGCCTGGGACTTTGATGAGAAAGAATGGACAATGTGCAGAGTCCCTTTCTATGACACCCAGGCCACCGCCACTTGGGAGGTCTTTTGGCCTAATGCAACCACAGCTAACTGCTCCCAACAGGAGGCTCTGTGGATCAGGCAGGGTCACAATTATACTTCTGCTAAAGGCAAGACTTGCTCTTAAAAAAAAAAAAAAGGCAGAGAGAAGTGGAGGGGTATGGTTGAATTAAAGCCTTTCAATTAATCTGGGGAAGGAGAGATCGAGAGCGTGGTTAGTTGGAACCGTTTCCAAGAGGCATGAACATAATCAGGTTGCATCCCCCCAGAGGGAAGTTTTGGGGAATGAGGTCCGGGGCGCTTTGGATGGGGTTACTCCCACCCCAGGGCTGCCACGCCAAGTCGTCCGTCGGGAGCAGCATGCCTCCCCCGCGTTCGTGCGAAGTGTTTTGAGAGTCCTCGCTGGTGTCAGACATTTCATGGGCATTAGTGCTCTGAGATGGGGAGGAGAGGGGTATGCAGCCATAGTCCACAACGAGCCCTCAAGCATCACCCACTTGCGCAGAGGGGGAGAAGGGCTCCGGGAGGAGACACCACATCTCCTTGGCCTCTGATTTCGGCACTCGGGGGGCACGATTATTTTCTAGGGATGGGAGGACAGGAATGTTGAAACATATTATATGTCTCGAAGAGGGGGACGAATTTCCCGGCGCTATTAAAACCCGTACCTCTTGCATTTACGTGAAGAGGTGAAAAAAAGCGGGAAGGATGGAAGAGGGGGGTCTCCCCACCTCGGCCGCTTACCGAGGTGGCGGCTGCCGGTGCCGGTGATGGACGCGGCGCCTCCGGGTTCGCAGTTGGGCCGTCCTCCTGGTGAGCCGGGTGGGTGTGCGCCCTGCGCCACCCGGCTACCCTTCCCCTACTCCGCCCGCTCTCCCTCCTATCCCCGTATAAAGCCCCCAAATTCACTGCACTCCGTTACCACCCCCGGTAGCCCGAACCCCGCCGAGCCGGGGACTTTCGGCGGATCCGGCTCCCGGTTGCTGCCTCCTGCCGCGGCGGGAGAGACAAGGAGAGGGGTCTTACCTTGTCCCCCCATTCCCATCCCCTCCTAGCGCCTGGGGCAGGGGGACTCCTCCGCCGCACAGTTCCGGGCAACTCCTTGCAGGCAACGAGATCCGACCGCGGGAGCAGGGACGGGCTCTGGGGACCACCCCGGTCGCCGGTCCCGGCTCCGCTTACTGCCGCCCACCGCTTACCTGGATCAGGATCCCCGTGCTCGGCGACGGGCTCGCAGCGGGACGTAGGCGAGAGGGGAGGCCTAGGCCCCCTGGGTGGGGAAGGGCCCGGTCACAGACCATCTCCCCCCCACACCCCAGAGAGATCCGGTGGGAGGAAGAGAGAGGGAGGAGAGAGGAAAAGCCTTTTTTTTCCCTCCCGTTTCTCTCCTCATTTGAGCCGAAGTGACCCGCAGTATCTGGAGAAGGTTTTTGAAGACGTTTGGGAGGGAGGGAGAGAGTTTTCTGCTGAGAAACTCAATCTGCCATACAGTAGCGGCTGCATCTGGGATCTGTCACCGCTGACAGCACCACAGGGCACAGACATGATCTTCCGCACAACACTGCAACTCCCCAAAATACCCTTCTCTCTCCCAAGGTATCTGCCGGGCTGTATCACTCTCCTTCGCCAAAAGGGGGAAAGCAACCTGAACTCCCGCAAACAAACACACAGAGGGGAAGGCAAGATAGAGAAAACCCCTCTCCCCCTTCCCCTCCGCGATGCTGAACCCGCGGCCGCTGAGGACGCAGGGCAGGAGGCGATGTCACGCTCCGAGGGCGCGCAAAGGCCATAAATGTCCTCGCGCGGCGAGATTCCCGGGACTGACTTTAATGAATAATTTCGGAGACAGTTATGGCTTTAGGTAATTACAGCGCGGCTCTATGAAAACCAGATTTGGCAGAAAGGCAGTCAAGGCCGAGCCGTACGCTTCGGCTCTCCCCTGCCGGCCTGCTCCAGACACCCACCCCCACCCCGCGCCGCCGCTCGACCCCCCGGACGTCTCCGGCCTCCTGCACCCCCCCCAGCTGCCGGGGACCTCCTTCGGGCACCGCTGCCAGGAATTTTGCGAGGGCTGGAGGCTTGTGGGGGAAGCACCTAATATTATTATTATTATTTTTAATCTCTTCCGCCTCCTGTATTTTCTGGCAGCACATTTCATTGTCTTTTAGGCCAGTTTAAAAAAAAAACAACTTCTCCGGGTTTGCACGAGTATCTAGCTTTTAAAGAAGTTCATTATACGCAGCTGTTGCAGCCTATAGCCACATATGGCATGCAAATAGGGACCCCTATAGGAGAGTCGGCCTCTCTATTACCCCCACATGTTTGTTCAACAGACGGGGCCGGCAAAACGACTCTACTGCAATACATTAAAATAGAATTATACATTTTTCTCTCCAGTCCTTTCGGCAACTCAAGGGCTTGTTCCTGTTTTGAACAACGTCCACGGGAAGCAAATGAACGGCTCCGAGACGCGGGAACGCTGATCTCCATTTTTTTCGCTAACACATTACTGCTGTTCCCAGAAGCCCGCTACTGGCGGCAGCCGTACCTAGCCCCCAGCCCAGTGGGTTGCAGAACCCTGCACCTTGCCCTGCTTCCACCCACGGTTCACCCGACCTTCGCCTATGGGAAGAAGGCTCCAGGGTCGGAGCCTCCCAGGGGAGAGGTACCGGGGCGACAACCTCAGCCCTGCCACGGAGCCGTCACCAGTCAGAGCTCTCCTGCAAAGCCCAGCGATGGGATTTTGCTGGGATTTTTTTTCGATTAGGGTTTGTTTCATAGGGTTACTTTTTTTCCTTTTACATCTACAATTTTTTTTTTTAATTCACTTACCCCTCCCGACCCCCCGGGTCGGTGGCTGTGGCGGGAAGCCGAATTCACAGCATACCGTTTGCACTGATTCAGTAAGGAAATAGTTCCTTTTCCTTTCGAGATTACAGATAGACACAGCGGAGCGTTGCGGTATATTAGGGGTTTTATTTTATTTTATTCTGCTGGAACAAAGAAATAGAAGTAATTTTAATTTATTTTTAAGGTCGCACGGGGCTTTTTTTTTTTGTTTCCTTTTCTCCCTCCTCCTGGCAAGCGTATTTTACAGCGAGAATTTAATCCTTTAGATAAACAGTCTAACATTATCTTTTTCCTCTGGAGACTAAATCAACTGCTTTCTCATCCACAAACCACCCCCACAACCCCGCTCGCTCCTTCCTGGTAGTAGCATTGATTGTAATGTACAGCTGAACAAGTGTCAGCCGTCCAAGAGTGCTAACAGCCAGCGGAGGCTTAAGTTGTATTTATTCAATTATTTTTTTTTTATCTCCTTAGGGGAAAAAAATAAAGACTGGTAGGACACATAAAAAACCCATAAAGGTGAAAGTTTTTGAAAATAAGAGTAGCAAACTTGGTCTCGGGGCCCTGAGAGTCAGGGCTTCCAAGCTGGCTGCTCAGCGTTACCGTCAGCCAGCCCCAGATCTCAATTAGGGGCAATTCATTAGCATTTAATAGCAGGTGCAAAGCCATCTCCTCACCAGCAGCACCGCCGTTTGGGTAGGAAATCGTCTTGTTTTAGAGCAGCCTCCAACTCTCCCGGCTTGTTGTAAAGCTGACTACCACTTTGGATAGCGGGGTGTCGGCGCGCCTGCGACTGCCCGCACGTAAGCGTTGCACTTTGTTTGGCTAATTTCTCCCTGCCAAGACATAAGGTGGAAATCTGCCTGGCTCGATATTTATTTTGGAAGACAGGGCTGTGAGCGAATGCGCCGGGAGAAATCGAGCTGAGATAAAGCAAGAGCTGGGCTGGGGGTTGGGGAGGGGCTGGGTGGGTGGAGGAATAACACCGCCCGCGGAATGCACTGCTTTTGCTTTCTCAAAGTCTTTAACAGACAAATAAACAAACAACCTCGGCGGCAAACTCCAGAAGTGCCGGAGACTTCGGGGGCTCAAAACTAGGCTGTGCCGAGGAGCCCCGGGGCGGGAGTGTCGCGTCCCGCTGCACCCACATCCCAGCTGGCCGGGCCGGGTCTTGGAAAGCGTCGCCGTGATTACACCCAAGTGGAGAGCAGGATGGCTCCGAGCCGTCTGATCTGACGTCAACATGTCTCTAGCTCCTCGCTGCAAGATAGAGGGAGTAGAGCCGGGGGAGGGACGGCTCTAATCATTCCCAGATGTCTCTAATAGCAGATATAAAGACTTATATAGTGTCTGAGAATAAATTTGTAATCAATGCTCTAAAATCGCATCATCAAAGCAATGGTATTTCTAGAGGCAAATGGGGTTGGGGGAGGGAAAGCTGTGGAAGAAGGAGACACACACCGCGCTGGTTTGGAAGGTGGAGAGGGAGGTGCGGGATACACCACAGAGCCGCTGGCCCTGCGCATCACCCGGCTTTGCTAGAATTTATGTGAATGTATAATTCAGATAACAACTCTGCTTTACTCTCCATTATGACAAGCTGAAACAGCCGAACAGTAATTGGCCAATTAGAAATAGAAAAGATTGTAGCTGGTTTGCAAAGGCACGTATTTCATGGCCCACCGAAAAAAATTTCCAAAATTAAAAATACATAAAACATCGATAAGCCTCTCGTTACAGCAGAGGGGATTATGTCTGTAGGCGTGCGGAATGCGTTTCCTTCCCATCGCTACTTGGAGATTTCTTCTGTGTGTTTGTGAGTCGCCGGGCGAGTACGTGTGAAAAAGGATTAAGGTTGGGTTTCCAAGCGCAAAAAGAGGATATTTTGCTTAGAGGTTTTATTATTAACCTTCTCTCCCCCCCTCCCCGCCCACCTTTCAAGCTCATGCTGTCTCCACGGCATCCCCAGGTCGTATTTATATCCCTATATTTGCCCGCATATGTCCCGGCGCTTGTTCTGGGGGTGTCTGCGGCTTGACCAGAGAGGCCCCGTTACACCTTTTTGACAACGATAGCAAATAAGCGCTAATTATTGCAATAATCTTTTGACTTAGACAAGAGCTCCTGGGAACGATGGGGGAGTGGGGGTGTGAAAAAAAACCAAATTCCCCACAATACAAAGCAAAACGAAAGAGAAAAAAAAAGCCCCGCCACCGTTTATCTCCCTTGCCTGCAGAAATGCAGGCATGGCATCCACACCCGATAGCAACGAGGTCCTATAGGGGTCCCGCACATTGCTGAAAGTCCCCCAAAACTCAGTATTGCCAGTTGCCTATGGGCTTGCTGCCAGCGGCGAGGTACAGGGCCGGTCCCTTGCTGCGTCAATGCTTCCCAAATCCAGGACGAGCTCTTAAAACCCATGCTTCTGTCTGCCCGAATCGAACACTCTCGGGGTCCCTGGGGGCTTACGCCGCCGCTAGGGAGGTCCTTGCCTCCTTGCGAGGAGGCGACCGCTCTGTTTCGGGCATGTAGCCGGACCCGCACCCCGGGGAAACCGAGGGATCGGTCCCTGGGAGGGCAGGGGAAGAGGGATGTCACCCCAGGGAGGTTTGTCTCTGTTCCTCTCCAAGGGGAAGAAAAAAATTAAAATGCTATGTTGCTTGAGACCGAGCAGAGGATCTCGCTCCCTCAGCCGTGAAACGAGGCCATTCATGGGTCCATGAAACCATCTGCAGAGACAGGGCTTTAGTGACCCATCTGCTCTCCACCGGTTCTCTGCTCTCCCCTCTCTCTTCCTCCCCGCACAGAAATGCTGCAGAGTGGGAAAGGCTACCATCCCTCCTCCTATGTGCCCTTCACCTCAGTAAAAGCTCCTAAAAATATTTTGGCCCCGAGGAATTACCGACCAAGTCGACGGGACGGTGATGCCGCCGGGTGCGGGCAGGGAGCGGGGCGCAGCGCTCCACTGTTATCAGGCCTCGGCTCCGCCGGCGAAGAGCTGAGGCCAGGGCACTGACATCCCCGTCTACCATCAATTTACCTTCTGCTTCCCCATTTAGCTTTTAACGTCAAACCCTACATTTTTGTCGGCTCCGGCCTGTCTAGGGCTCTTGTGATTTAGCTGAGGGAATGGCTGCTCCTGAGAAAATAGCAACATCCTCGTTAGTGAGCAATTAAAAGAGGTAGTCCGTAGTGGAGCCAGAGGAGCTCACGGTTCTGATAATCTGATGTTTCAAACCCGGAAAATTATTGATGGGGTAATATCGGACAGGCGATTCGGAGATTGCATATCGGAGTGGCCCGCTAGCCCCCGGCCCCGCCGCGCATCCCTGGGGGAATTGTGGTCTGGTAACTCGGTGAAGGGAAGACACGGCATCTGCAGAGAGGCTGCCCGGAACCTGCCGCACGGCAGCGTTCGCAGCCACCTCTCTCCCCTTTTATTCTTTCGTGTACCGCTATAAAGAAAAAAAAATAGTTGTTTGAGCAGAGAGTGGGGAGTGCGAGAAGCTCCAGTTCATCAGCTGGACAGATAATAGGCAAGTAAAAGCAAACAAAGGGGGAGATTCTTCTCTCCAAGTGTTATAAACAGAGGCAAGTGCCTGTAAACACAGACCCACGCCGGAGAGCAGAGCCGGGCTGCCTGACCCGACGGGAGGGAGGGCACATCACTTTTGTCCGGTTGTTGTAACCCCGCAACCTCCCCGCTGTCAGCAGGGGCGACTAAACGGCGCAAGGGCTCCCTTATCTTTTTATGGGCAATTGCACATCTACCTACGCTTACGCCGGATCTCGTCGGGAACCACTTCCTTAGGCGCGGCAGCATGGGAAGGCAGGCAGGTATGGAGCCTTGGACCTGAAGAGAGAGCCAGTTTGGTTTAAATTGAGATGATTTAAAATATGAGCCCGAATTTCATTATGGAAAAGGTGGAAAACTTTGTGCTTAATCAGGAATGGCCAAAAATACCTAGAGCAGCTTTCTTATGTGAAAACCTTTTAATTTTTCCCTTGCCTACCTATGATTCAGAAGCATGCCATGCATTTTCCAGCTCTGAATGTCTGCAGCTCGCCCTGGTACTGGGGAGCAGAAAACTTGCCGACCTAGGAACGGGACCCGTGTAAAGGAGTCTATAGACAGGGCGAGAGATATAAAGGAAGAGAGATCCTGTTGAGAAAGCAGTGAACCTACTAAGTAGAGCCAGAGCATGGGCTGCTGCAGTTTGCAGTTAGATAAAAAAGGTTAAAAAACCCTGTACTCGCTGTAGCGTACTGGAAACGTGCAACCCAGGAGAGTTTTAGGAACCACAAAGTTAATATTAAGTTCACCATAGCTCATTGTAAATCTTACATATTCCCTACAACACCACCACGTCCTCCCCCCGTACGCCTCCGCAAATCCCTTGCCTTGTTCGCTCTTTATTCCTTGACGTAAAATTACCTGCTACATAATCACTCCGAGAAAAGCCCGCCGGCCTCTCTCGCCTGCCTCCGGCCTCTCTCCGGGAAGCCGCCCCCGCGGTCCTCCCCCGCTCCGGGCCCGCGCCTGGCACCGCCGCCGCCCGGGCTCCGGCGGCAAGAAAACCGCGCATCTCTGCTATTCCTGACCCGCCCGGGGTTTGCACCCTTGTCCATTTCCCGTTCGCAGTAGGTCTCCTGCATGGAGAACACCACCACAAGGAATTCCTACTCAGCTGAACTGCCGGTTTCTGTTCAACACTCACGGGGCTGAGAGATCCCTCCCTCTACCCCTCCTTTCACTCAGTCATTTGTTTAAAAATAAACTTAGGAGCCATCTTTATAATTTAGTTTACTTCCGAATATTTTAAATATTATGAAAAAAAAAGCCATAAACAACGCTGTTATTCAAAACATTTTGAGGTATAAAACATAAAAAGATTTGGATTTTCTTTTTTTTTTTCTTTTTCTTTTTTTTTCTTTTGTTTTGTAAAAAACACACACAGTGGTTTATTGAGTACTTACAACGTTTACACCTTCAATATTAATTAGATTCCACTTTTTCCCTTACGGACGGAAGTGCACATACCCAGTAACTGCTGAAAACATCTTCAAATACCGAACGACCACAACAAAATTACAACACTAAATACCGAGTCAATCGAAACATTGGTGCAACTGCTTCTGTTGAAATATAGCTTTATAATCCCATGAATATTTATATCCAAAAGGCCAAGTATTAAAGATACACTTCACATACACACTAATGCCAGGGAGGGATTTTTTTTCCTTTTCTATGGTTCTGTTTTCCCCATGTGTTTTATACAGAGCAAATAACATTCACGAAACATTTAGAGACATTACCCCTTACCAAGCTGGAGTTTCCTCTTCATATATGGAATGCTTTTTCCCTCTCCTTCTAATATCCACATTTTGGGGGGGGGGGGGGGGGGGG